>NC_054372.1:182072153-182109653 GCF_017654675.1 Xenopus laevis
AAGATATAGTTATTTAGAAGAAATTACTTATAACAATAAATTAAATATCGCTATATCTCAATATCACAATCCTGTTGGTATAAGAATTTTTTATGCTTTCTAAATTCTGTATTGAGCTCTAAAGCAATTTTCCAACGTAAACACCAGTCTGTGGCCAGAGCAAAAACTAACCCCCATCAAGAATATTTGGCACAACTTGGAAAAAAAAAGGGGATAAAATCAAAGAAATCAGTAGATATAAAAGCAGAGGATGGTGGATAAAGATCTCCAGGCAGCGGCCGAACCGTGGCCCAAGAAGCAGTGAAGGTGCCCATGGCTGTACCTGATATAGTCCCTTTTACAGTAGGTTTTGCCATCCCTAACAAAACAAGTGCAGCTCTCATCCAGGTATTGGCTACATTCTGCGCATTTGAGGCAAGCTGCGTGCCACTCCAAGTCCGGGGAAACCCTCAGTATATATTGGTCGTGGATCTGATTCCCGCATCCAACACACAGAGAAATCAGGCGCTTTTCTGCAAGGGAAAGAAATACATGATTGACTGACCATTTACTCTCCTACAGAGATAAACATACTCTGACAGTCACTGTGCTGGGGAGGTTGAGTGAGTGTGTCAATGTGTTTGTTTGTATTATTAGTTTTGTATTTTAGAAAGAAAAGATATAAATGTAACATATTTATTCCAGATTTTTTTTTAGGTGATAATTGATACCTGCAGTCATATAACAGGGGGAGGACCTTGTGGTTAATGGAGACTGTACTTGTCACTGCATTCTGTGCCCAGACACTGCCACTTTGGATATGCCAAGGTAAGAGACATGGCAGAATTTAAAGGGGACAGGGCAGCATTTTAAATGCAAGGTAGCAGGCAGATGGCACAGCAGCTTTCAGGGATCAGTTGGTTTGTTTTTTTCTTGCAGCAGCAGTGACTTGAGTTGAGAACTGTCCTGCTGAGAGGTGTTTCTGGGGGTGATGAGGTTAATATGGAGGAATAAGCCCCCAATCAGGCCCTGGGTAGAATTGAAATCAGGGGGTGACAGGCTAAATTTACAAGCTGGTGTTGCAGGATTAAACATGGACTGATAGACAGAGGGATAGACAGAGGGATAGAGTGATAGACAGAGGGATAGACAGAGGGATAGACAGAGAGATAGACAGAGGGACAGAGGGACAGACAGAGGGACAGACAGAGGGGTAGACAGGCTGCCCTACCAAGTGTCAGCTGGCCAAGCAGACGAGATGACAGCAATAAAAGAGAAGGCTCCTTACTTTTTGGTGGGTCTCCCATATCTCCCATAGCTGTTAGAGGGTGTAATGTCCACAGTGAAATTGTGTCAGCTTGTTGTATCCCCAGACAGAATGAAACAGTGATGGAGGCGCAAGATTAGCCCCAGGACTTGGCGCTGCTGCTGCTGCTGATCCCAGTGCAGTTGGTGGAGCAGACGCTGCAGTGCAGGAGTCCCCTTCTCTTCCTTATCTCTTGCTCAAACTTCTCTGCTCCAACTCAGCTCAATCTCCATTGGGTCTGACGCAGGGCGCGGCGACGTCACCGCTCCCCCCGCCGCTGATTGGCCGAGCCGCGCACCCAGCAGCTGTTCTTATTATCACATTTCAAGTCCTGTAGACTGTGCGTGTGTCACTGGCCCCTCTGCTGCTGCTGCTCCCCCAGCGCCTACACAGTCGCACACACACACTGATTCTGTGTAACCTCCTCTCCTCACACCTCGTGCGGCTTATCCCACATACAGGGGAAGGGAATGGAGCTGCAGCTTGTGTGTCTCTCTACTCTCACACACAACTGTGTGTCTCTCTACTCCCATACACAACTGTGTGTCTCTCTACTCCCATACACAACTGTGTGTCTCTCTACTCCCATACACAACTGTGTGTCTCTCTACTCCCATACACAACTGTGTGTCTCTCTACTCCCATACACAACTGTGTGTCTGTCTACTCTCATACACAACTGTGTGTCTCTCTACTCTCATACACAACTGTGTGTCTGTCTACTCTCATACACAACTGTGTGTGTCTCTACTCTCATACACAACTGTGTGTCTCTCTACTCTCATACAAAACTGTGTCTTTCTACTCTCATACACAACTGTGTGTCTTTCTACTCTCATCCACAACTGTGTGTCTCTACTCTCATACACAACTGTGTGTCTCTCTACTCTCATACACAACTGTGTGTCTCACTACTCTCATACACAACTGTGTGTCTCTCTACTCTCATACACAACTGTGTGTCTCTACTCTCATACACAACTGTGTGTCTCTCTACTCTCATACACAACTGTGTGTCTCTACTCCCATACACAACTGTGTGTCTCTCTACTCCCATACACAACTGTGTGTCTGTCTACTCTCATACACAACTGTGTGTCTCTCTACTCTCATACACAACTGTGTGTCTGTCTACTCTCATACACAACTGTGTGTGTCTCTACTCTCATACACAACTGTGTGTCTCTCTACTCTCATACAAAACTGTGTCTTTCTACTCTCATACACAACTGTGTGTCTTTCTACTCTCATCCACAACTGTGTGTCTCTACTCTCATACACAACTGTGTGTCTCTCTACTCTCATACACAACTGTGTGTCTCACTACTCTCATACACAACTGTGTGTCTCTCTACTCTCATACACAACTGTGTGTCTCTACTCTCATACACAACTGTGTGTCTCTCTACTCTCATACACAACTGTGTCTCTCTACTCCCATACACAACTGTGTGTCTCTCTACTCCCATACACAACTGTGTGTCTGTCTACTCTCATACACAACTGTGTGTCTCTCTACTCTCATACACAACTGTGTGTCTGTCTACTCTCATACACAACTGTGTGTGTCTCTACTCTCATACACAACTGTGTGTCTCTCTACTCTCATACAAAACTGTGTCTTTCTACTCTCATACACAACTGTGTGTCTTTCTACTCTCATCCACAACTGTGTGTCTCTACTCTCATACACAACTGTGTGTCTCTCTACTCTCATACACAACTGTGTGTCTCACTACTCTCATACACAACTGTGTGTCTCTCTACTCTCATACACAACTGTGTGTCTCTACTCTCATACACAACTGTGTGTCTCTCTACTCTCATACACAACTGTGTGTCTCTACTCCCATACACAACTGTGTGTCTCTCTACTCTCATCCACAACTGTGTGTCTCTCTACTCTCATACACAACTGTGTGAGTCTCTACTCTCATACACAACTGTGTGTCTCTCTACTCTCATCCACAACTGTGTGTCTCTCTACTCTCATACACAACTGTGTGAGTCTCTACTCTCATACACAACTGTGTGTCTCTACTCTCATACACAACTGTCTCTCTACTCTCATCCACAACTGTGTGTCTCTCTACTCTCATACACAACTGTGTGTGTCTCTACTCTCATACACAACTGTGTCTCACTACTCTCATACACAACTGTGTCTCTCTACTCTCATACACAACTGTGTGTCTCTACTCCCATACACAACTGTGTGTCTCTCTACTCTCATCCACAACTGTGTGTCTCTCTACTCTCATACACAACTGTGTGAGTCTCTACTCTCATACACAACTGTGTGTCTCTACTCTCATACACAACTGTCTCTCTACTCTCATCCACAACTGTGTGTCTCTCTACTCTCATACACAACTGTGTGTCTCTCTACTCTCATACACAACTGTGTGTCTCTACTCTCATACACAACTGTGTCTCTACTCTCATACACAACTGTGTCTCTCTACTCTCATACACAACTGTGTGCTGCCAATACAAATGTGTATGTACCTGTTTATTAAACTCCTGTTTATCTGGGTGGCCCAGGTTATTTCTAATATTCACATATTCCTGCAATTTATATAATCACGTTATACTATAAAATACTGTATTTTTTTTTTATCGATGCTATATCTATCTATCTATCTATCTATCTATCTATCTATCTATCTATCTATCTATCTATCTATCTATCTATCTTCTATTGTGATTTCTCTCTCTCTCTCTTTCCCTCTCTCTATCTATTATTACTTCTCTATGTCTATTATCTATATAATTTCTTTCTCTATCTGTCAATCATCTATCTATCTATATTATCATCTCTCTCTCTCTCTCTCTCTGTCTCTCTCTCTCTCTCTCTCTCTCTCTCTCTCTCTCTCTCTCTCTCTCTCCACATCTATATCTATTTACCCATAAAACCTTGATGCAAAGGGTGCTGGTGCTTGCAGTGTATTTAGGATTTGCAGAAAACAGTTGTCAGCAGACAATACACAGTGGGCAGCCCCGGCCTGATGACTGAGTGTAATGTGTCGGGTCGAGACCATAATAACTGTGTGTGGGGCTGTAGATTCTCCTCCTGTCCATTCCCAGGGCCACAGTGAGAGCAGCACAGGCTTCCGTCTTTACTTGTCCCGCACACAATAGAGGTGACCTCTCTCCGGCGTGTGTTTGCTTAAGATTGTCACAGTCGATAATTGGCCTCCTTCAGATGCTGAAACAACACGGGGAGAGAGAATCCATCATTGGCCAGAGAAACCATTGGATCCAAATCTGCAGCAGGGGAGAGAGGGGACTTTTGGCTCACTTGTGTTAGAAATTGGAATGATTTAAAAAATATATATTTTATATATACATAGAAATACGCACAAAATAAGAATTCAAAAATTCCATTATTGTGCTTTTTCATGAAATTCGAAATATTTTTTCCCTGTTGTATTGGACTAAAATTAAGGACTTGTTTTAATGTATGCGCGTATAATTGTGCGTATAGTTGTGCGTATATAGTAAATAATGATTTACCTCCTGCTTAAAAGAATACATAAGGATACTATAAGTCATGCAGGAGTTCCCTGACCCAACAGGGGCCAAGTGCTTTAATACAGGACATGAAACTTCTCTTATTCTAATATTAATATTCCATTAGTAATGTTCTACTATTTAATATCAGAGGGGAGGCAAGTTTCAGTGAGTCATATGACAGAAATAACATCACTGAGCACCAGGATATAATGTAATATAAGTGTGTGTGTGTCTGTGTGTGTATATACAAATATAGGGACTTACCTAGTGTTATTTTTGTTAATGGAATTAAAAGGGAGTTCTTTTATTTCATAGTTTTATTTTTTTAATTATTTTTTGATTAAGGTGATTCATGTGACATCACGAAACCTTCATGATGACATCACAAAGTGTCCTAACAAGTAGATATTATTATACCTATCCTTCATGGCCTATGTGTATTCTAAATGTATTCTTTGTGAGAATCCCTCACAATTCCTCTATATTATACACCCCCACACTCACGCACACACACACACATATATATGTATGTATAAATACATACATATATTTATAAATACACGTATATATATATATATATATATATATATATATATATATATATATATATATATATATAATATAAAGTCATGTGTTTATTTATAAGGTGGGTAATATCTATCTATCTATCTATCTATATATCTATATTTATATATATATATATATATATATATATATATATATATATATATATATATATATAAAACTATATATATATATATATGTATATAATATAAAAGTCATGTGTTAATATCCCCATGAATGGATATTATCTATAGCGTGCTAGAATGTTAAGAGTTAATTGTAATGAGCAGTTACTTTATTAACACTATTTTACAGAAATGACAAAGCTTTGGGGACAGGCCCTCAGCAAATTCACTGACTATTTCATCCTTTATTTTCCACTTTATGATGATTATATTTGTAGTTAACCCCTTCCATTAAAGCATAATTTTCTTATTTCAGCCTCAGGTTTGTTTCAGCCTGGAAGTAAAAAAAAAAAAAATCCTCTTGAAAGGAGCGATTGTTGGGGAATATTTGAGGCAGTGATTAAGGAAACATTTTGCAGTCTCGGGTCACAACAGCGACCCCATGCGTTCACTTTGGAAATGAGCCAATTATGATAATCCCTGGTCCTTTGTGTTTCTTTATGTTCTTTATTTGTCTCCTAAAATATTGTTTCCAATGGGATGGAGTGTCTGGGCTTTGCTGTAAATACTTGCATGAAGGGCAGAACATCTGAATCATTTAAAGAGTTACATTTTTGGTGTGTGTGAGGGGTTTATACAAAATTACACATTTTCTTCTTCCCTTTCCTTTTTTTATAGCTGATTTTTGGCTAGAAATGGAAAGTAACACAGGCACTGCCTGTCAGATATTGGGCATGTAGTTTGGGCTGATGTACTTTATTGTGTAGGTGGGAGAGGAGCCCAGAAGCCCAGGCAAGTGCAGAATGGGGGAGTCCCAGGCTGAGAGTCTCAGTGGAACAAGATCTGCTTTGCGCATCAGGGTAATTGTGGCGGTGCTGATTGTACATGGGACCTTCACCTCCTCCCGGGTAAGTGATGAACAGAGAGAAGGGCCCCTGTCTCCACCCCGGCGCATCTGGGAAGGAAGGAGCCCCATTTATCAAAGTTTACTGTGCGCTGGATTAGCGCTGGGCGCAGGAGCAGAGGAGGTGCAGCGCAGCGGAGCGGGGAAAAGGAAATCCAGTAACGACAGACAGTGATTCGCTAAGGTATTTAATAAAGAGAAGTGGGGGACTTGCGCTTGATGGCGGCGCTACACAATGGGATGAATGGACTGGAGTGCAGGGGGGGCAATAGAATTGCTAATTGGCTACGCGTGTCCTTCTGTTCCTGCTGCTCGGGGCCCTAGTGCCTGTAGATGTGCGGCTCAATACCCCCCTCCAGCCTGATGATGAATATCCGACAATTACTATTACTGCACCGGGACTGCTGATCACATAGCGCTCCTCTTATCTACTGTGTCCTGATCCTAATGTTCTTCTCTCATCTGCCCACATTTTATCTGTCTTCTGCCTATCATCTACTTTATATATGTCTGTCTGTCTATATCTCTCTATTAATCTCTGTCTCTATTTCTCTTTCTCTCTCTCTCTCTCTCTCTCTCTCTCTCTCTCTCTCTCTCTCTCTCTCTCTCTCTCCTATCTATCTATCTATCTATCTATCTATCTATCTATCTATCTATCTATCTATCTATCTATCTATCTATCTATCTATCTATCTATCATCTATCACCTCTCTCTCTCTCTCTCTCTCTCTCTCTCTCTCTCTCTCTCTCTCTCTCATTCTCATTCTCTGTCTCTCTTTATTGATCTATCTTTATATCATCTATCTATCCAATGTATATATGCAAACAAATACATATATCTATATAGCTACAGTATCTATCTATCTATCTATCTATCTATCTATCTATCTATCTATCTATCTATCTATCTATCTATCTATCTATCTATCTATCTATCTATCTATTCTTCCTGTTCATTTTGTGGAGGAAAGTCTTAGGTCTCTACACTACAATACACATAAAATATGCCTAGTGATGATTAGGGAAGAACAGAGCAACCTGCTTTCTGGTAATTATTGCTAGTACAGCTTCATGTCAGGCACATGCATATTCCACTATGAATCCCTGTATCCAAGGAAAGGGCTAAAGCAACATTTGCAGTTCAGTAGGATGAGCCCACATAGACTGTCCAATATGTAGTCTCCAGCTGACGGCTGCCAGAGGATATTGGAGCTGTAGTTAGATAATATCTGTAGGGCGGAGGATTCTGTTATCATTAATTGGATATTTTGTTGCAGGCCCCACAGCGGCCCTGAGACCTGTGCACCCAGACCTTGATAATAACCAGAGAAGAAATAGAAGAAAAGAAGCAAGGTAATCAGATGGGAGGATGAGGAAGAGACTAAAACAAAGGGAAAGTAAAACTAAAGATGGAGAGAATAAGTGAGAGAGAGAGGGATAGAAAAAAAAGCAAATTAAGCAGAATATACATTTCAGCCATGGCCTTCTCTTCCGCTGCCTTTTTTTCTGTACAGCAAACAGATGCTTTTCCCTATGGCTGCCCTGCTGTAAATCATTCTCCATGTTGTACAGAGGCAGTTTTATGTCCTCCCAGAAGTGTGCGCCTTTAATGTGCAGAGTGCCTGGTGGCTTGGGGCCTGAGGTGAGCTCCTTCCCATTAACATGCGGTGCATGAAGCAGCCCATTATACACACAGGCTCCTGTATTGCAGGAGAGAAGGTCATTTTATGTACTGGTTGTTCCCTCTAAAGGGAAGGGCAGTTGGACCAAGTGAAGTATCTCTCCTTCTACAGATGTCAGGGAGGAGAAAATTAGCAATGTTAAGTGATGGGTGGTAAGGCCAATTTGTCCCCTGTTTATACAATCTATTAGAGTCCTTTCTATTTTGTTTTTCTATGACTCCCAGCACCAATTTACAGCTACTATTTGTTGTAGGTGCAGGAATGTGAACTTTGTCAACATGTTAAGAGATAATAATTGAGCAAAACAGATATAAAACATATTTGATGCCCTACTGTACCTGCATTGCTATCTGTCACCCACACTCCCTCCCCAGAGACTATTATCCCACTGTTACTATAGGCATCATCTCTCCCTACTATACCTGCTATCCCACAGTCACACTCCCTTCCCAGAGACTATTATCCCACTGTTACTATAGACACCATATCTCCCTACTATACCTGCTATCCCTCAGTCACACTCCCTTCCCAGAGACTATTATCCACTGTTACTATAGGCACCATCTCTCCCTACTATACCTGCTATCCCACAATCACACTCTCTTCCCAGAGACTATTATCCCACTGTTACTATAGACACCATCGCTCCCTACTATACCTGCTATCCCACAGTCACACTCCCTTCCCAGAGACTATTACCCCACTGTTACTATAGGCACCATCTCTCCCTACTATACCTGCTATCCCACAGTCACACTCCCTTCCCAGAGACTATTATCCCACTGTTACTATAGACATCATCTCTCCCTACTATACCTGCTATCCCACAGTCACACTCCCTTCCCAGAGACTATTATCCACTGTTACTATAGGCACCATCTCTCCCTACTATACCTGCTATCCCACAGTCACACTCCCTTCCCAGAGACTATTATCCCACTGTTACTATAGGCACCATCTCTCCCTACTATACCTGCTATCCCACAGTCACACTCCCTTCCCAGAGACTATTATCCCACTGTTACTATAGGCACCATCTCTCCCTACTATACCTGCTATCCCACAGTCACACTCCCTTCCCAGAGACTATTATCCCACTGTTACTATAGGCACCATCTCTCCCTACTATACCTGCTATCCCACAGTCACACTCCCTTCCCAGAGACTATTATCCACTGTTACTATAGACACCATCTCTCCCTACTATACCTGCTATCCCACAGTCACACTCCCTTCCCAGAGAATATTATCCACTGTTACTATAGACACAATCTCTCCCTACTATATCTGCATAGGCACAGTCCATTTCCAACCTACAGGTGTTGTCAATGTACAGTTCCCAAAACTCACAAGGCTCTGGGAATTATGGTTCAATAACAGCTGGAGGGCATGCTGAAATATGGTTAAAGTAAGAGGACTGTGCATGCTGAATGCTGTTGACATCAGCATGAGGATATTAATACTTGCAATTAAACAAACAGACACAGGAGGTACAAGGTTCAATTGGGATGTTGGGATTTATAGTTCCTCTGCATCTGGAAAGTCATCGGTCAACTCTTAGAGCTCTGCCACCAGCTCAAGAGAATACACAGGTTATTGAATCAGTTGATTTCCAGCTCAAGCTCCCATCTCTCCACTGACAGCACCTGAAGGATGGGTGGGGGTGATATATTTCATGCTGATGTGGATAATTCCTCTAAATATTCTTGAGTCAGGGCTTGAAGATTAAAGATCGAAACCCCTTTTCACATCCAGCCCCACTCTCCTGAATAATACACCCTGTGATTGATTTCCTGGCTGTTTCCTTATTAAACAAATCTTTCCAATGCAATTTATAGACCCTTACAGCTCCACACACTGAACAAGCGCTCCTACCATAGGCTCACTCACTCCTGACTACATCCTCATTCCAGTCCATTCTAGTCCCTCCACTGCCTGTAACTCTGCCTGAAACCACCCAGCTGCCAAAACAGGGATTTGCCTAGTTCTTCACTAGGCTTTTCATGGAATTTTATGTATATGGGAAGATGGAGAAGAAAGATACAGGTAGCATGACCGATAAAGAGAGAGCTAAGATAGATAGATAGATAGATAGATAGATAGATAGATAGATAGATAGATGATATATACATTGGATAGATAGATGATAGATAGAAAGATAGATCAATAAAGATACAGAGAGAGAGAGAAAGAGAGAGATTATAGATATATGATAGATAGATAGATAGATAGATAGATAGATAGAAGATAGATAGATAGATAGATAGATAGATAGATGGATAGAAAGATGATATATACATTGGATACATTGGATAGATGATTGAAAGTTAGATCAGGAGAGAGAGAGAGAGAGAGAGAGAGAGAGAGAGAGAGAGAGAGAGAGAGAGAGAGAGAGAGAGAGAGAGAGAGAGAGAGAGAGAGAGAGAGAGAGAGAGAGAGAGAGAGAGATGGTAGGTAGATAGATGATAGATAGATAAAAAGATAGATTGGATAGATGATAGAAAGGTAAGATCAATAAAGAGAGAGATGATAGATAGATAATATATACATTGGATAGATAGATGATAGAATGATAGATCAATAAAGAGACAGAGAGAGAAAGAGAGAGATTATAGATAGATGATAGATAGCTAGATAGATAGATAGATGATATATACATTGGATAGATAGGGATAGATGTTGCCTATAGTAACAGTGGATAATAGTCTCTGGGAAGGGAGTGTGACTGTGGGATAGCAGGTATAGTAGGGAGAGATGGTGTCTATAGTAACAGTTGATAATAGTCTCTTGGAAGGGAGTGTGACTGTGGGATATCAGGTATAGTAGGGAGAGATGGTGCCTATAGTAACAGTGGATAATAGTCTCTGGGAAGGGAGTGTGACTGTGGGATAGCAGATATAGTAGGGAGAGATAGTGTCTATAGTAACAGTGGATAATAGTCTCTTGGAAGGGAGTGTGACTGTGGGATAGCAGGTATAGTAGGGAGAGATGGTGTCTATAGTAACAGTGGATAATAGTCTCTGGGAAGGGAGTGTGACTGTGGGATAGCAGGTATAGTAGGGAGAGATGGTGTCTATAGTAACAGTGGATAATAGTCTCTGGGAAGGGAGTGTGACTGTGGGATAGCAGTTATAGTAGGGAGATAGTAGGGAGAGATGATGCCTATAGTAACAGTGGGATAATAGTCTCTGGGGAGGGAGTGTGGGTGACAGATAGCAATGCAGGTACAGTAGGGCATCAAATATGTTTTATATCTGGTTTGCTCAATTATTATCTCTTAACATGTTGACAAAGTTCACATTCCTGCACCTACAACAAATAGTAGCTGTTAATTGGTGCTGGGAGTCATAGAAAAACAAAATAGAAAGGTCTCTTATAGATTGTATAAACAGGGGACAAATTGGCCTTACCACCCATCACTTAAAGGGCATGTAAAGTCTAAAATAGAATAAGGCAAGAAATGCTGTATTTTGTATACTAAATATAAACATGAACTTACTGCACCACAAGCCTAATCAAACAAATAATTTATGCTTTCAAAGTTGGCTACAGGGGGTCACCATCTTGTAACTTTGTTATACATCTTTGCAAGACTAAGACTGTGCACATGCTCAGTGTGGTCTGGGCTGCTTAGGGATCGTCATAAACAAAGCTGCTTGAGTTCTGCATGGCTGGGAAGTAAGACGAGGGCTCCCCCTGCTGTTCATAAGTATGATTGTTTCCCTGCTCAGCAGTTAGGGAGATTCTGACAATTCCTATCCACAGCAGTAAATGAAGGGAGAACTTCACTGCATACAGTCAGGTTTCTTTTAAAAACGGTACTCATTTTTTAATTAAAGTATATTGGAGATAGGTTTCTTTTTCATTAAGAAAGTAAAAATTGGATTTTATTTTTTTGCCTTTACATGCCCTTTAACATTGCTAATTTTCTCCTCCCTGACATCTGTAGAAGGAGAGATACTTCACTTGGTCCAACTGCCCTTCCCTTTAGAGGGAACAACCAGTACATAAAATGACCTTCTCTCCTGCAATACAGGAGCCTGTGTGTATAATGGGCTGCTTCATGCACCGCATGTTAATGGGAAGAAGCTCACCTCAGGCCCCAAGCCACCAGGCACTCTGCACATTAAAGGCGCACACTTCTGGGAGGACATAACACTGGATCTGTACAACATGGAGAATGATTTACAGCAGGGCAGCCACAGGGAAAGCATCTGTTTGCTGTACAGAAAAAAAGGCAGCGGAAAACAAGACAATGACTGAAATGTATATTCTACTTAATTTGCTTTCTTCCTTTCCCCCACTTACTCTCTCATTCTTTAGTAGAGATGTCGCGAACTGTTCGCCGGCGAACTTGTTCGCGCGAACATCGGGTGTTCGCGCTCGCCGGAAGTTCGCGAACGTCGCGCGACGTTCGCCATTTTGGGTTCGCCATTGTTGGCGCTTTTTTTTGCCCTCTCACCCCAGACCAGCAGGTACATGGCAGCCAATCAGGAAGCTCTCCCCTGGACCACTCCCCTTCCCTATAAAAACCGAAGCCCTGCAGCGTTTTTTCACTCTGCCTGTGTGTGCTGAAGAGATAGTGTAGGGAGAGAGCTGCTGCCTGTTAGTGATTTCAGGGACAGTTGAAAGTTTGCTGGCTAGTAATCGTTTTGATACTGCTCTGTTATTGGAGGGACAGAAGTCTGCAGGGGTTTGAGGGACATTTAAGCTTAGGTAGCTTTGCTGGCTAGTAATCTACCTTCTACTGCAGTGCTCTGTATGTAGCTGCAGTGGGCAGCTGTCCTGCTTCTGATCTCATCTGCTGACTGCTGCAATAACAGTAGTCCTTGTAAGGACTGCTTTTATTTATTTTTTTGTTGTTTTACTACTACTACTACTACTACTACTATAAGAGCCCAGTGCTATTAGTCTAGCAGTGTTGGGGAGTGGGACTGGTGTGCTAATCTGCTGCTCCTAGTAGTTCAGCAGCACCAACTTTAATTTTTTTTTTTTAATATTCATTTTTTTTTTATTTTACTTTTTTTTATTTTACTACCGCTGTAGTAGTGTATAAGTTGACCTTTTAGGCATTATTTGCCCTGTAGGCATTATTTGCACACTGTTTTCTTCAACCCGCCATCTAGCTGTGTGACCTTGTTCACATTCTGTCTAAATATCCATAATATTACCGTCTCCAGAAAAAACACCGGAGTGACTTTTTTCAAGCAGCCATAATATATTTTACGTAATCCGTATCCACCGCTGTAGTAGTGTATACGTTGACCTTGTAGGCATTGTTTGCCCAGTTTTTTTGGTCGCAGCCACTGAAGCACAGAGGCCAGAAAAAATATGCCATATAAATGCTGAAAATAGTCATTTTTTGCCATACGTTGACTCAACGTATATGGCAAAAAATGACTATTTTCAGCATTTATATGGCATATTTTTTCTGGCAACTGTGCTTCAGTGGCTGCGACCAAAAAAACTGGGCAAACAATGCCTACAAGGTCAACGTATGGCAAAAAATAACTATTTTCAGCATTTATATGGCATATTTTTTCTGGCAACTGTGCTTCAGTGGCTGCAACCAAAAAAACTGGGCAAACAATGTCTACAAGGTCAACGTATGGCGAAAAATTACTATTTTCAGCATTTATATGGCATATTTTTTATGGCAACTGTGCTTCAGTGGCTGCGTCCAAAAAAACTGGGCAAACAATGCCTACAAGGTCAACGTATGGCAGTTGTTTAAAGAGAACAGTAGATTACTAGCCAGCAAAGCTACCTAAGCTAAAATGTCCCTCAAATCCCTGCAGACTTCTGTCCCTCCAATACAGAGCAGTATCAAGCAGATTACTAGCCAGCAAACTTACTATCATCTGTCCCTGAAATCACTAACAGCTCTCCCCCTACACTATCTCTTCCAAGCACACACAGGCAGATTTTTCAGATACATTTTTGCCCTTGATCCCCCTCTGGCATGCCACTGTCCAGGTCGTTGCACCCTTTAAACAACTTTAAAATCATTTTTCTGGCCAGAAATGTCTTTTCTAGATGTTAAAGTTCGCCTTCCCATTGAAGTCTATGGGGTTCGCGAACCGTTCGCATTTTTGCGCAAGTTCGCGAATATGTTCGCAAACTTTTTTTCCGACGTTCGCTACATCCCTGTTCTTTAGTTTTACTTTCCCTTTGTTTTAGTCTCTTCCTCATCCTCCCATCTGATTACCTTGCTTCTTTTCTTCTATTCTCTGGTTATTATCAAGGTCTGGGTGCACAGGTTTCAGGGCCGGTGTGAGTCCTGCAACAAAATACCGAATTAGTGATAACAGAATCCTCCGCCCTACAGATATTATCTAACTACAGCTCCTATATCCTCTGGCAGCCGTCAGCTGGAGACTACATATTGGACAGTCTATGTGGGCTCATCCTACTGAACTGCAAGTGTTGCTTTAGCTCTTTCCTTGGATACAGGGATTCATAGTGGAATATGCATGTGCCTGACATGAAGCTGTACTAGCAATAATTACCAGAAAGCAGGTTGCTCTGTTCTTCCCTAATCATCACTAGGCATATTTTATGTGTATTGTAGTGTAGAGACCTAAGACTTTCCTCCACAAAACGAACAGGAAGTATCATTTCCTTGCCTTTCAGTGGATAGTTTTGCCTTACTCTACTCAATTCCCTGAAACATTTTGCCATACTACACACAAAACTTACTTTGCTGCTCCTGCTCTTTGAGGACCTAAAATTATCTGCTTACACCCCCAAGGACAGCTCTAACTATTCTATGGGGTCAGAAAGTCCACAACAGATGGCAAATATTATCAGTATTTTTGCATGTCTTTAAAGCTCCAAGGGGGCTGTTATGGCATTGCATGTCTGTTCCTCTCATTCTGCCTCCGTTTTATTCTTGGACCTATATTTCTGATCAGCCTCCTCTTTCTTTTATCATCTCACATTGTTAATCTGCCTCTTTTTCTCCTTCCTACTCTCTCTACTACTCTCTGGTCTCTCTTTGTGTCTCTTCTTCTCCCCCTCTCACCCTCTCTGCTCTGCCTTATCACGTTCTTTCCCTTCTTCCCATCACCATTATGCCTTCTCTGTCTCTCTCTCTGTCTCTCTCTTCACTTTACTACCAAGTCCTCCATTCATTTAATTCTCTCCCAGTCTCTCCATTTTGCTCCCCACTCTTCATTCTCCAACCCACCACTCTGCCAAAGTGTGTAAATTGTACAAAACTGACCTTTCAAAACCCATATGATATAAATAATACATTGTATTTAGAAACTTCTACTTGGCGAGACTTATATCCTTAGCAGAACAGAAAGCCTGTACATAATGGTGACTTCGAAATTCATTTTCAGGAGGAAAATATTCATTCGATTATCTCGGTACCTTTCGCACATTGAAACAATTTTGGAAGTAGCTCAGAAAACATACTGTATGTGTATCTTTGTGTTTGTGTGTTTGTGTCTAGCAATGATTTCCAGTCTCTAGAGGCTAAAACTCTAATGTATGCACTTTTAGCACTTTTTCACTATGCATTATTTATTTATGGGTGGGGGGTTTACAGTTTCCTGGAAGATCATTCCTGCTGCTTCATGAAGCCCACGGGGCAGAGAAATGTGTTTGTGGTGGACAATAACAAATAAGATATTTACACAGTTTAAAACGTATCTTTATCATAATATTTCCCTGCAGCTGTGTGCCTTTATACAGTCACAGAACCCTTCAGTGACTTATACTATCCTTATATTATACAGTTGGGGGTACACCATATTACATGCCATTAGCCTTTAGTATAAAATACAGAATATGTCATTTGCAACTAGCAATGAATCAGTAACCCTACCAATAGATTACATGTGATTTCCAATATTCTTTCCAATATTATTTCCTCAGGATCCAAAAGCAGTTAGGCAGGTTATATGTAGACATAAAAGGTTGAACTTGATAGATGTGTGTCTTTTTTCAACCTAACTTACTATGTTACTGTCTATTTCTAGGGCACCCAGTCAGCCTAACCCGGCACTGCCTAGGAACCAGACAGGACCTTTATTTTCAAGGGATCCACATTGTTGAATTAGCTACATGATCCAGAAATGGTCTGAGAACCAAATATTAACCCCATTTAAATACTATTTGCTATTGCAGGAAGCAGGGTTGGACTGGGCCGGCGGGGCACCGGGAAAAAACATGGTGGGCCCTAGTCTCTTGTGGATCCCGCGGCCCAGATCTGCACCCAGATTTGCAAAATTCTTCCTGCCGCGACCTCCCCATTGCGGGTGGCCCATTGTGCCCATGCATGTGTGCCCTGGACAGCAGCCCCGGGGGGCCCCGGGCCCCCCATCCGACCCTGGCAGGATGTGCCATCACATGATTAAAGGGCATCATCAGGCACAGTATAAAATGCATTGGGGACCAGTTTTAGGGTCCTGGCCACAGGTTAACATCTCTGATGGTCCAACCAGCGAAACGTGAGGAATGAAATAGCAATTAAATAACAGAAAATATAAAAATGATATTTAGTTGTGTCGTATTATAATCTCAGCATTAACTCAAACTACTTCTCATAGTTCTCATTTAATGGGCTGTTTCTTGTACCAGATTTGGACTGAATTTCCTTACCAAGGGCATTGTCATTTTAACGGTTGCTTTATGGCAAAAATAATTATCAGACCAAACTTCAACTTTTGTCATATTTTATGAGAATCAGTTTTTTTTAAAGGAAAACTAAATCCTAAAAATGAATATGCCTAGAAATGCTGTATTTTAAATAGTGAACTGCAACAGCCTAAATGTTCAGTATCACCAAAACAGTAATGGTTTAGGCCTACAAATTTGTGTACCAGAGCACTCCATTTTGGATTTATTTAGGAGTGTCAGTGGCACTGCACATGCTCAGTATGGTCTTGGCAGCTGTTGAGTAGCTTAGCTTAGGGGTCATCGCAAATCATCAAGCTGAAAATTAGTTTGTCTGTCATAGATGCTACAGGAGTGATTATTCAATTTTCATGCAAATTGCACTGGTTTCAGAATTACCATGAGATGTGACAGCAGCACAGAGCATGTGCAGTGAATCAGCAGAAAAGAAGATGGAGAGCTACTGGGGCATCTTTGGAGACACATATTTACCCTGCTAAAGGGCTGTGGTTACTCTGAGCTGGTACAGAAGCCCCAAACAGGGGTGCTTCGCCGATGAGGCGAGTTGAGGCTGTCGCCTCAGGCGGCAGCGCCCCACTAGGTACCAGGGGCAGCAAAAATGCTGCTCCTGGTACTTTAAGAGCGAATTTCCGGGGGAGGGGGGCATCAGCAACTGCTGCTGCCTCAGGCGGCGGAGGGGCCAGGATCGCCCCTGGCCCCAAAATATAGAGTAATGGCCTACATCACTTCTTCATTAAGCTTTAGCTGTCCTTTAAGCAAAGCTCAAGAGAAATAAGAGCAATTAATATACAAAATTGTCCCAATGGACATCAAAACACCTGAAAACACCTTGCTATTGGATAAATCACATGACACTTGTAGAGGCAGATTTATCAAGGGTCGAATTTCGAAATAATGGGAATTTTCTTTGAACTCCCATAACTTTGAAATTCGAAATAAAAAAAGACCAATAGAAATTTACTTAAAAAAAAAATCAATGTTTTCAGGTGAATAGGCTGTTCGAATCAAAGTTTTAGCGCATTTGATCGAATTCGAATCAATGGATTCGCCCCAAAAACTTTGATTTTTCAAAGTCCACTAAATGACTCCAAATAGGTTCTAGGAGGTCTCCCATAGGCTAAAACAGCAATTCGGCAAGTTTTAGATGGCGAATGGTCGAAGTCGAAGTTTAAAAGAGACAGTACATGATAAATTTCAATGTTCGAATAGTCTAATTTTTTTCAAATTCAAATCAAATTTTGGCCTATTCGATAGCCAAAGTACACAAAAATAGCTCGAAATTTAAATTTTTTTACTTTGAATTTTCACTTTGACACTTGATATATCTGTCCCGTAATCTTGTAAAAATTGTTTTCAACATACAGATATTCCATCATTTGTATCTTCATACCTTAAAGGAGAAGGAAAGCTTTATTGGCAATAGATTAGCCACAATAGTGCAAGCTATAACACTATATTTATTCTGCAGAATGCTTTAACAATACCTGAATAAACAACTGTAGAAGCTCTCTGTTTGTTTAGGATAGCAGCTGCCATATTAGCTTGTTGTGACATCGCTTCCCGCCTTAGTCTCTCCCTGCTCACTCATAGCTCTGGGCTCAGATTACAGCAGGGAGGGGAGAAAAGGGAGGGAGAGAGTAGCAAACTGAGCATGCTCAAGCCCTAGCCCAGGAAGTCTGATACAGAAGCCCATGAGTACACAATATAAGGAAAGAAATGCTGTGTTTCTTTTGACAGAGGACTCAGATCAACATTACTTTGAGGATTTACTGGTGTATTTATATAGACCTTTCTGATAAAGTTTACTTAATTTTAGCCTTTCCTTCTCCTTTAAGTATATTAGAAAATCATATAACCATTAAATAAACCCAATAGGTTGGTTTTGCTTCTAATAAAGACAAATTTTATCTTAGTTTGGATCAAGTACAAGCTACGCTATTACAGAGAAAAATTAAATTAATATTTGATAAATTCTGTTAAAATAGGGTCTGTTGGATGCAGCCTTTCCGTAATTCGGAGCTGTCTGGATAATGGGTTTCTAAATAACTGATCCCACGCCCATAACAGTAAACAGCTAGGTATTTACAATAAGCAATTTACTATTCAGTAAAGAAACAAACATTTATTTTTGCAGATTTAATCAATATTGAAATTGATCAAATCTGATCTCTTGGAAAAGCATCAGGGTTAATAGTAGTTAAAAGTCATCAATCTATAGTGAATGAAGTGGATTGATCATTGCAGTAATAAACAATGTTGATTATTATGGATCAATTGTTTCATAATGATCTTTATTATGCTTGTGAGATACCCCCCTCCAGTGACTAAAATCCTTTTCTATGCCAGGCTACTGAAACTCTTTTTTTAAATAACATACCAGCCCTTATTTTACTTGTCATTTGAAGTTTATCTGTTGCATTTTCCTGAAGGAAATAAATAACAATGTAAGAGATAAATTAAAAAGTCGTTAAAGGGTATACAGCAAAATAGCACAGTAAAGCGACCAGGAAAGATAATGGTAATAATAACAAATTGGGAATGTGTCGTGGAGTGTGAGCTGGTGGCTTGGTATGTAAATTGCAGTAGCATTCAGAAGGCTTCCTTGCACTGGAAAGGCCACAGTAGCGCGTGAATTCATTTAATTGAGCCTTTGGAGAGAGGGAGCGAGAGAGGGAATGATGAACCCTATGGACTCAGAAACAAGCAGGTGCTCTTAGTCAATTGGAACACACTCTGAGTAGGCAGAATATGACGATATTATCTAAAATTGACCTTTGAACATAGAGTTACACTCTGAAGATTATTATAGTCAATTCAAGAGTTCCCACGTATTGAAATAATACAATGAAGTCGTCTCTGCATGCGGCTGTACTTAAGAGCAACCCAGCTTCATTGCAACCTGAACGTTTCATTTGGGTTATTTTCGACTTTAAAAAAAAATTATGGTCTAATAACGTTATCCAGCAGATTTTAGTGTTATCTTTCAGTGTAATCAAGAGCTGGATGCTTTCATAATATGCAGTTCAATGTAAACTGATTAGTAAAACAGTAATGTAACGGCATAGGAGATATATAAGTACAGGATAGAATGATGGGCAAATAAATTCGGCAGGCATGGATTTCTGGGTTTCGCCGGCTATGAATGTTTTTGTGAAACTGCGTAGAAATAATTTGGACGCTCATTGGCTTTAATGCATTTGGACAAAATAGTCGCGTGTCTAAAAATTGTCACTAGCGTCAAAAATTGTCGTGCGTCCAAATGATTTTTTCGCCCATTCACATCAATGCATTTCGCAATTTTGCACCATTTTGTGAATTTTTTGCTGTTTCGTAAATCTTCTCACCGTTTTGTAAATTATTCAGCTAACTGAAACGAGACAGATTCGCCCATCACTATATATATATATTAGGGATGCACTGAATCCAGGATTCGGTTCCGGATTCGGACAGGATTCTGCCTTTTTCAGCAGGATTCGGATTCGGCTGAATCCTTGTGCCTGGCTGAACTGAATCTTAATTTGCATATGCAAATTAGGGGTGGGAGGGAAATCTCGTGACTTTTTGTCAGAAAACAAGGAAGTAAAAAATGTTTTCCCCTTCCCATCCCTAATTTGCATATGCAAATTAAGGTTCGGATTTGGTTCGGTATTCGGCCGAATCTTTCACGAAGGATTCGGAGGTTCGGCCGAATCCAAAAAAGTGGATTCAGTGCATCCCTAATATATATATATATATATATATATATATATATATATATATATATATATATATATATATATATATATATATATATATATATATATATATATATATATATATATATATATATTTAGTCCAAGGGGCAGATTTATCAAGGGTCGAATTTTGAAGTATTTATCAATCGAATGGCTTTACTTCAACTTTGAATATCGAAGTCAACGTATTATTCTCCGAATTTGACCGTTTTGCGGTCAAAGTAAAATCGTTCGATTTCATCCGTCAATCGAACGATTTTTCTTCGACTTCAAAAAACGTAGAAAACTGCTCTAGAAGGTCCCTATAGGCTAACATAGCACTGTGGCAGGTTTAATTTGGCGAAGTATTGAAGTCGAAGTTTTTTTAAAGAGACAGTACTTTGATTATCGAATGGTCGAATATTCGAACGATTTTACTTCAAATCGAATTCGAAGTCGTAGTATCCTATTCGTGGTCGAAGTATCCAAAAAATTCCTTCCAATTCCAAATTTTTTTACTTTGAAAATTCCCTCTAATTCACTTCAACCCTTGATAAATCTGCCCCCAAGTGTTCGCACTCTGACTTTGTTTATTTCCTGGGTGCACGTTCAATCTGTATTATAGACATTTCGGTAAGGACCAGCATAATGTGATTTATTTCAACATGTTGTATCCAACATTTCGGTCCCCATAAACTGCACATTCTGTGAACAATATTTATACCTTCCCATTACCCTGTGAAAGGTTAACCAATCAGTGCAGTTTAACCATTCCATCATTAATCAATTATGCAAAACAGTAGTTAATAAGAAAACATTGAGGGTTCCATAGTGTAACTTGCTCACCACTGGTGTCAATAAGGCACATCCCCAGTGCAAGTGCTGGTGCCATCTCGTTCCATCCAGTTAAAAAAACATTTTGTATAATTTGTCTCTGTAGCGATCGATACAGTAAACAATCCCACCTGTTTGGTAAAAAATGTTAAAAATGTAACATATTATAACTTTGTCCACATCCCCTGATGTGTCAATATGTTGATACAAACATAATCAAATGGGAGAATTTGGGGAGAATCTGGGAGATCTGGGAGAATTCTTTTTAGCCTAGGAAACAATTTAACACAAGTTGTCCATTTTGGCCCCTCAGGGCCCCACAATCAAGCTCATATATCCAGTATGTTTCACATTTTAATAACATTTTGTTTGTATCTCCATGGCTGGATACATGATCTATCGGCATGCATCTAAGACTAGCTGCATCGTGCCCAGCTTCTGCCCAATGTTTGGCCACCAGCTGCTGGGCTATGTCCTGTTTTTTTATTCTGCAGCTTCTCTTTCTTAGTTGGATCTAGGGCTGCCCTCATACTCGCATACCCATTCTTTCTTTTAGCTGGCGCTTAGTTTTGCCGCAATACACTAGGCCACATGGGCATTTGATAATGTACACCGCCCCAGAAGTGGTGCATGTCATCCTTTGTCTTATTATATCTCTTACCTGTGTGTGTGGGTGAGAAAAATGGGCCCCAAAATTGTAATTGTAATTGCTTGATTTTGGGGTCCCATTTTTCTTCATATATTGATAAAACACTGCCTGTAGAAGCTTTGGTGGTGGTTCTGGCTAAAACAGAGCATTCCACATACATCTCTGTGGGAAGTAGGGACAGACAGTGTCGGATTGGGGGGCCAGGGCCCACCGGGGCTGCTGCCTTGAGGCCCCTTACCACCAGGAACACCATCAGGGGGGACAAGTATCCCGGGCCCGGGCATGAAGCTCCGAAGATTTGTTTTTTTTAATCCCGAACAGTCGAAAATGCGGAAGTGCCAAACAGCCACACTCCCGAAGTGGCGAAAAGACCCGAAGCCACGAAAATAGCCGAAATTGAAGTCCTGAAGCAGCGAAAAGACCAGAAGTCACGAAAGGAGGCGAAGTTGAAGTCCTGAAGCCATGAGTTCAATTCTACTCCACACCAATTTGTGTTTTTTTTTAATCCCCTGGCCACCAATGTATTATTTTAATATTCTATAGGCCCCTGCCACTAATGTTTTTTTTAAAGAAATATTTTTTGGGGCCCCAATTTTTTTTACTTTTTTTAAAATTTTTTTTACAGTTATAAGGGGGCCCTGACCATCAATAGCTTTTTATAACTTGTGTGTGTGGGGGGGGGGGTACTTTTTTAGCGCTGATGTCTGTGCGGTCTTTTAACTGTGATGTGGAGTGGGCGGGATCTGGGGCAGGGCTTGGGCGCCAGGGTGGGCGGGGCCCAGGGGCCCCTAAAATGTTGTGGACCCCTTTGGGGCAAGCTCCTCCAACTAAACCAAGTGACTGCAATATTTTATATACCCTCCCCAGTGACATCAGACATGGGTGGGTAGAGTGCTGCTATGTAAAAAAGTGCAGTCTATTTGGGTCAGGTCTGAGCTGGTTGTGGATCAGGGTAAGTGCAAGTGTGTGGATGGCCAGCAGTGTCAGTAGTTACCCCGCCATGTGCCATTTACCTACAAGCTCCAGGAAGCATGATTTGAGGGTGACACTGTTGTAAAGCAGACAAGTAGCAGTTGTAATCTATATAAGTAATTTCCAGATTTTTTTTTGGGTTGAAGCCCCCTTTGAGGTCCAATGTTTTTGTTCAGAGCCCCACGTAGCTCAAAACAAGGTAACGGATTTTTTTGGCGAAACTAGGCGAAAAAATTCGCCCATCCCTATTTGCATGTAATGGCTCATATCTAGTTTTTTTTTTAAAGAAGAAGGCCTAATAACTCTGGAATGACCACAATCACAACATTTTTCACTGGACCACTGCAGCAGGGTATTTCCTTGGAGAACACACACAACAATTCTCCCCTGCCCCCAAGTATCCCTTACCCCCTTAATTTACTGCAGATGTGCCTTGTTGAATTGCCATAATGGATACGAAGGAACAGTGAAATAACAATGATATGGTGCTCTGCAGGAGAGTATCCCAGGCCAAAACATTTTTTAAAGAAGAGAAACTGGCCAAGGGTAAAAAGGTAGCAACTGTGGTCCACCTAAAGTGTTTTAGACGTTTCTTTCCTGTAAACAATCAAAAGAACCCTGACTTGTGCTTTTCCAGGTCAGGTTTTAAACCAACTGGAAACAACTGGTCAGTCTGGCTTTCTTTGGCTCCATTGGTTGATCCTAACTAAGCTGCAGGAATCCATATTGGAGGTAAAACAATCCAATTGGATCTATTTCATGTTTAAATGATTTTAGCCGACTTGAGGCATGAAGATCCAAATGGAAATATCTGGAAAACCCTAGGTCCCGAGCTTTCTGGATTATAGATCCTGTACCTGTAAAACATAAAAGCAATAGGCACTGAATTAAATGGAAAGAGCAACTTGTTAGTAAAGGTTTGTGTGTTGTGCCCAGAGTAAGCTCCTCTTGGCTCCTGACAGACATAGAAGATAGAGGCAAATTGCTCATGTTGCTAACAAAATCATTTTTTCAAACACGGTGCTAGGAATTTTTTTTTGCTGGCAATGCACCATGGGAAGAAAATCACAGTGATTACATGGAGTGAGTGGCTTTACCCTTGTGCATCATTATCCTAGTAGCCATACTGCTTTCCTGTGAAAGGCATTCTCCTCGCCAGGGTAAAAGAACCTCTACACACAGACTTATTAAAGGTTGACTTCATACACATACTCTACATATATACAGGTATAGGATCTGTTATCTGGAAACTCATTATCCAGAAAGCTCCAAATTATGGAATGGACGTCTCCCATAGACTCCATTATAATCAAATAATCCAAATGTTTAAAAATGATTTCCTTTTTCGCTGTAATAATAAAACAGGTACTTGTGCTTGATCCCAAATAAGATATAATTACTCCTTATTGGAAGCAAAACCAGCCTATTATCGGACGGGTATAATGGAACACCTATGTACCTCCCCACATCTACCCTGTTAAGCAGCTCTCTTAAATGAGAACTAAACCCTAAAAATGAATGTGGCAAAAAATGGCATATTTTATATATTGCACTTATTGCACGAGGCTAAAGTTTCAATAGCAGCAATGATCCAGGACTTGTCACAGGGGGTCACCATCTTGGAAAGTGTCTCACTCACACTCACATGCTCAGTGGGCTCTGAGCAGCTGTTGAGAAGCTAAGCTTAGGGCTCGTCACTAATTATCCAGCAGAAAATGAGGTTGGTCTGTAATATAAGCTGATGCTACAGGTTTGCTGATTATTAAATTCTGATGCTAATTGCACTGGTTTCTGTGCTGCCATGTAGTAATTATCTGTATTAATTACTAAATTAATTATATTGTGACATTTCTATTCTATGTGTACTGTATATTGTGAGTGGGTCCCTAAGCTCAGTAAGTGACAGCAGCACAGAGCATGTGCAGTGAATCAGCAGAAAAGAAGATGGGAAGCTACTGGGGCATCTTTGGAGATACAGATCTTTACTGCTAAAGGGCTGTGGTTGCCTTGGGCCGGTACAGAAGCTCATCACAAGTAATTTGAAACAGAACCATTTGCATATTAGCAACAATTTCCAAATTCATTTATATGTTTTATTCCTTGGAAATCTGGAATTTAGTTGGGATGACTGTAAGTACACCAAACAAGCATTTAGCTACAGTATATATATATATATATATATATATATATATATATATATATATATATATATATATATATATATATATATAATATATAGTGTGTACAGTGGACCAGCAACAAGGGCAGAAACGTTGGACACACAAGTGATGACTCAATAAAATTGTTTGGAAAATTATCGGAGTGCTGCTCCACTGTACACACTATATATCTCAATTTGACCTAGCACCCGCCATTGGACTCGGGGTAAGAGTGCGGGTACTTTTGGACTCATTATATATATATATATATATATATATATATATATATATATATATATATATATAATAAGAATTGCAGCAAGCGACGGCACTCCTAGGAATTTCACCAAAACAACTGTGATATGAATCAAAAGTGAGGTTTTGCTAGGCAACGCAGTAAACTTCCTACGCACTGTACCTCCCGGAGACCCTTGCGGCCCCGCTCCACCGCTACAGGACGTAGGACAGGTAATCACATCCGTATACTGAGCGACACGGAGGATCTACTGAACCGGTCTGAGCGGTGCCACTAGTCACGCCATAAGGAAACCCCTACGAGGACGGTAGTGTGATTTTTAACTTCTTTTATTTGCTGGTTACCTCGATCGGAGTTAAGCTGTATTACACATCTGTTTACAGGTTACCTAGCAACGGCCTTTGGCGCCAAGACAAGTATTTAAACGTGACCCGTGTGTACTGCACTGTTTGTTTCCCTGACGAAGGTTCCGGTTAGGAACCGAAACGTAGGATTTATTAAACCTCACTTTTGATTCATATCACAGTTGTTTTGGTGAAATTCCTAGGAGTGCCGTCGCTTGCTGCAATTCTTATTACATATACCTTGACTGGCACCCAGGGCGAATATGGACACGTGGTTGTGCGCTCCCTATGCCTTTCTATATATATATATATATATATATATATATATATATATATATATATATATATACATTTCGCAAAAAAGACCAGCAACACCAAGATATCTTGTGAATCAAAATTAAGAGTCTTTTCAAATTTGCATGAATAGCCTAATGTAAATCTAAGGTTTATTCATTTTAAATGTAATAGTTGTATTTCCTAATGTAATCTAGTGGTATAGCACTTCTACTCTCCTAGATCAGGATCCCCTCTTGGGGGGGAATCAGACTGCTGGGGGGCTGAGGGAAAAACAGGGCCCTGAATGTTTTTTTAGTTTTAAAGGGGACCTGACACCTTAAATGGATAATGTCATGGGAAAACGTTTTTTTTTTTCTTTTTAACACATCCGTTAATAATGCTGCTCCAGCAGAATTCTGCACTGAAATGCATTTCTCAAAAGAGCAAACAGATTTGTTTATATTTAATTTTGAAATCTGACATGGGGCTAGACATTTTGTCAGTTTCCCAGCTGCCCCCAGTCATGTGACTTGTCCTCTGATTAACTTCAGTCACTCTTTACTGCTGTACTGCAAGTTGACGTGACATCACTCCCCCCCCAGCAGCCAAACAAAAGAACAACAGGAAGGTAACCAGATAGCAGCTCCCTAACACAAGATAACAGCTGCCTGGTAGATCTAAGAACAACACTCAATAGTAAGATCCAGGTCCCACTGCGACACAGTCAGTTACATTGAGTAGGAGAAACAACAGCCTACCAGAAAGCAGTTCCATCCTAAAGTGCTGGCTCTTTCTGAAAGTACATGATCAGGCATGACCTAACAAACAGAAAGTAGTGCTATACACACACTCTCACCGCTCTTTGCAGCGTCGGGTGCCGTCTGTGACCCTGTCTGCCCAGGTCTGGTTCACGTACAAGAAAATACTTCAGCAGCACTCCGATTATGGTGAAAAAATTGGTACTTTATTCGTGCCTCAAGCTAAGCGACATTTCGAGCTTTTCCAGACCTTTATCAAGCATGACCTGAGATGCACCTACACACCAATATTATAAATTAAAAAAAAAAACACTTGCTGGTTCAGGAATAAAATTTAATATTGTAGAGTGAAATATTTGCAGTGTAAAGTGTAATTTAAAAATAAAAACTACACCATAAAAATCGTGACAGAATTCCTTTAAGAAATAATTCCAATCCTATTGTTTCGTTGTTATTCAAGCAAAATAAACTTCACTTACATTATAAAAGTTATTTAAATCTTGTGCTGTTTTTAGTTTTGGAATTCACAATCTCAGAGCAGCATCATGCTAAAATCTAGTTTACGTGGCAGAATGGGCCAGCTGATGCTCGTGCCCATAGACTGGCTACACAATTAGCTGGTGAGGAGGGAGAGGGATTGTGGGAATTGCAGTGACATCTAGGAAGTGCAGAATGGAAAGTAAAAGTAGGAGGGGCAGGCAGTAGATGATTGATAGCTGAGACCTTTAAAGAAGTTTATAACTGTTATGGATGTTTAAGTTTATAACTGTTATGGATGTTTTAATAAAAAAAAAAAAGAATCTGGGTCTCACATTTAATTTGAAAAGGGGTTTTATTATACAGCTTTTTATGTCTGGGTGACAGGTCCCCTTTAAGGCACCAAAAAATTTGCTTTGGAGTGCCCACTGCCTGGTTACTACAAGGAAAGCAGGAGGTGCAGGCTCCCCCATTGGACCCAGTTGGGAGACCTACATAAGACCAGTAACAGCAAAAATTTTCTAAAACAAATTTTGTTAGTATGCTATGAAAAAAAGACGCCAACACATATTAAACTTTAAAATCACTAAGTCTTTATTAAGAAATAACTTACGGAAACTCCACTTGCACTCCTCTTCAGAAACGCCGACAGGGCGACAATCCCTTGTGCGCGCTCAATTTCTCCTGCCTGGCTATCTCCTATAAGGAAGGCAGGGAGGAGAAACGGAGCACTGCATAATGATACATTTTTTTAAAACTTTTTTTGCTGTTACTGGTCCTTTAAGTGCAGCCAGAAACCACTGATGTCCTGAAACCCTTGTAGCACTGCTGGGATCACACTCCAAGCTGATGGTGTAGGGGGGAGAGGGACCAAATTTTGCCTCAGGAGAAAAAGCTTTTAGTTACACCGCTAATCAAGACTTGCCTTTGAAATGTACTAGTAAAGGTGAAATGAATTATTTGTAAAAGTAAAGTACAGTATATTTTACTTAAAGCTCTTTACAAGAAATGTTGATCTATATAAGAAGTTCCCCAAGTTCCTCTATTCTACTGGTGCTTTAGAGCCTCACCTGTAGTCACACCCATGATGTCACACCCATGATGTCACGTGTGTACAGTGTGCAAGTATTGCTGCTGTTTATAAGAGGAGTCAGGAACATTTGCTAAATGGGCATCTTTGCATCTGGGACGTAACCTACAGCAACCAATAAAAGAAAATCATAGCAATAATAAAAGCAAAAAATTGATTCGTTGCCAAGGGTTACTTGTAAATTAGCAATTGTCAGTGACAATTTTTATATAGATCTCCACCAAAACAATGACACAGTTATGGGATTTGTTTTCCAGAAACCCATTATCCAGAAAGATCAGAAATATGGGAAGGCCATCTTCCATTATAATGAAAAAATAAATTTTTTTAAAATGATTTCCCTTTTCTCTGTAATAATAAAACAGTAGCTTGTACTTGATTCCAACTAAGATATAATTAATCCTTATTGGAAGCAAAACCAGCCTATTGGGTTTATTTAATGTTTACCATAAATGAGTTTTTAGTAGACTTAGGGGGTTATTTATCAAAGTGCAAATTTATCTCAATATTTTCTGCGACAAACTCCGATCAAATCCACTCTGGTCTTTTTATGCTCATTCATTATTACATTTTCCCGAAAATTTGCTTTGCGGGAAAAAAATCACATTTTCACGATTTTTCTGGATTTTTCATCCAATTTTCACGCTTTTTTTCAGATTTTTTACCCGAAAACTCAAAAAACCCAGCGCACATCAATGGGACTTCTCCCATTGACTTATATGCAACCTCGACAGATCTGAGATGCTGATACGGTCGATTTTCTGATTCTGACTTTTCTATCCTCGGGGTTTAATAAATTCCGAAAAATCTTATAAAAAAAAATCATAAATTTTTCGTTATTTTTTGCATTCTGAGTTTAGTAAATAACCCCCTTAAAGTATGGAGATCTAAATTACAGATAGATGTTTTATCTGGAAAAACCCATGCCGTGAGCATTCTGGATAACAGGTCCCATACTTGTATTAAAAGTGTGTGTGTCTGTATGTGTACCTTGTTTGTTTTGTGTCTGTGTATACTGGGGGAAAGAAATGGTTTCCTGACTCCGAATATAGCAATCCGATATTATCCCTGTATCAATGTCACTCAATGTTTAATTAAAGAAGTCATAATTTATTATGCCCCTTTGTTGTTCAATTAGCTGCGCAATACCCAGAGTTTAATCATACTAAGTGTGAGCTCTCGGGGTATGCAAATTGAAGTCTGACCTTGAAGATGTAAAATAATCTAAAGGATCAGCGGAGAGAAGGAAATGTATTCATGGGAGTCTTTATTTGCAATTCAAACGAATGTAGCACCATGTAACATATCTATCAGTGCACTAGTGAGGGGCGAATTTGCGCCGTTTCTCTTCGCCGAAAAATTCGGCGAAACGGCGAAAAATTAGCAAAACGGCACCAGCGTCTCGTTTTTTTTCAGCCGCCGGCGAAATTTTTTTTGACGCCGGTGAATTTTTGCCGGCGTTTCGAATAAATTCTAATAATTCAAATGTTTGAAATGTATTGTGCTGCCAGAAAAACAAATGGGATAAAAATCACCAGGACAGAAAAAAAACATTTGTCTGGAGCTTTGTTGAATCTGAAAATGTTCAAGAGAGTTTACTACATTAATGGGACCGTTAATCCAGAATTCTCGGGACCTGGAGTTGTCCGCATAACGGATCTTTCTGTGATTTGGATCTTCATACCTTAAGTCTACTAGAAAATCATGTAAACATTAAATAAAGCCAATAGGCTGGTTTTGCTTCCAATAAGGATTAATTAAATCTTAGTTGGGATCAAGTACAAGCGACTGTTTTATTATTACAGAGAAAAAGAAAATCAATTTTAAAAAATCTGGATTATTTGATTATAATGGAGTCTATGGGAGACGACTTTTCCGTAATTCTGAGCTTTTTTGGATAACGGGTTTCCTGTACAGGTATAGGATCTGCTATCCAGAATGCTTGAGACCTGGAGTTTACAGGATAACAGATCTTGCCATAATGTGGATCTTTATATCTTAAGTCTACTAAGAAATAATTTAAAAATTAAATAAACCCAATGGGCTTGTTTTGCCTGCAGTAAGGATGAATTAGATCTGAAGCACAAGGTAATGTTTTATTATTACAGAGACAAAGGAAATCATTATTACAAAATAAAATGGTGTCTATGGGACATGACCTTCATGTAATTCAGAGATTTCTGGATAACGGTTTTCCGGATAATGGATCCCATATCTGTAACTACTTACAAAATACATTTGAGATTTCCTACATTAAATGCTAGTGCCTGTTTTCTTGAGTCTTGATCTGCACCTTAGGGGTGCACACAGGCCTGGATTTGTGGAAAGACCACCAAGGCTTGGGCCTAGGGCCGCAGGATTTTAGTGGGGCGGCATGCTGCCCAACCACACCCACATTGGTTCAAAAACACTGGGGATGCACTGGAGATACAAATTTTTTTTTAATTTCCCATGCGCCAATCCCCATTGCTCCTGTCCCCCTGGCGCAAACTACTTTTCTGGCGCATGTCCAAAAATGTTTTTTTCGCGCCTGCCGAATTTATTCACCCATCGTCAATGCTGCCGCTCGCATCAATTTTGACGCCAGCGTTAAAGAAAATTGCCATTTTAAGAAATTGGGCCACCCCTGGGATCCTACGATTCACGGTGCACACAAACAAACCATACATGTTAGGTCACATGAGCCAATTAACAGAGTTCTGTCTTTTGCTTCCTGTTACAGTTAGTGTTGTAGTATTTCTGGATCTCTGAGGCAGCACACAGACCATCACTAAATGGGGCCCAAGGGGAATGATGTAAAAGGGCAATATTTACTTACATATATATATATATATATACACACCAGTTTGGTAAGATTCTTTAATATGCCACTTAATATGATCTGTTGCTTAAGTGTTCATTTTGGGGGTATAGTTCTTAAGTAATAAAAAGTAGCAATAACAAAACAATTGTTACCACAGTGCAATGATTTTTTTGTGCTGGAAATAGGCTGTAGATGAAGGCAGATAAATACAATTATAAAAATGAAAACCAGTTGAAAAGTGTCAAAAAATACTAAAACATGCTAAAAGTTAACTGTGAATTTATGAGACTTTAAAGCTTTGGACAAATGAATGAGGCAACTATTTGTTTACTTTTAATGACAATGTTGGATTCAGTTTGGTGTTCAGATGTAAAAAAAATCTGTTTGCTCTTTTGAGAAATGAATTGTAGTGCAGAATTCTGCTGGAGCAGCACTATTAACTGATGAATATTGAAAAACAAATGCTTTTGTATTCTGCCACTATGTGGAGTGTGAGAAAAAACTTCTGCTACAATCTTTGGAAAATGGCATTGTTGCAAAGACTCCACATATAACTGAAACTGGCCCCAACAGCAACATTCCCACTGCTATTACTTCTTAAGTTTGGACCTTACGTAGACTATGACAATAGCAGGCAAGATAGTCTTGTAGCTGTTGTGTTTACAGACAATTAGGAAAACCCCTCCTTCAGTTTGGTGCACAGAGACCTGTAGTGCAACCTTTGGATCCAGCACTGACTGCATCAGCACAGGATCCAAGAGAGACGGGTGTGGGGAGGCATGAAGGCATCTACCCCTACCTGGACCCAACTTGCACATGGTTTGTCCCTTGCCCTAAGACAGAGCAGAGCTGTGCTGTGCCCCACGTATCCCAAAGTACCCACAAGTTTTTGAGAACCGGCTAAAATTTGCGGAAATGCATTGAAGTCTATGGGCGACGTGCGAGATATGGCTCAACACTTTTTTTTCGCCCATTAGAGTCTATGGGCTTCATTTTTGGGTGTCACTTTTTGCAGCAGCACACTCCGGACCTCCATAGAAGACCGCCAAATCCAAGATTCAGGTTAAAAGGTTATATATTTTATTTACACATCTGACATACAAACAAGCGTCTGACGCGTTTTGTGTCTACCCACTTCCTCCGAGACCTCATCCCACAATATCATGCACGGGTGAAACTTGGCTCATCACTATACCCATAAGATCTTTCCACTGATTAACTCTAGTTATTTCATCATAAGGGAAATTGACATGTTGCCTATGTTCCTAGGTTTAAAGAGATACTGTCATGGGAAAACATGTTTTTTTCAAAACACATCAGTTAATAGTGCTGCTCCAAAAAAATTTTTTCAAAATGAATCAGTTAATAGTGCTGCTCCAGCAGAATTCTGCACTGAAAATCCATTTCTCAAAAGAGCAAACAGATTTTTTTATATTCAATTTTGAAATCTGACATGGGGCTAGACATTTTGTCAATTTCCCAGCTGCCCCATGTCATGTGACTTGTGCCTGCACTTCAGGAGAGAAATGCTTTCTGGCAGGCTGCTGTTTTTCCTTCTCAATGTAACTGAATGTGTCTCAGTGAGACATGGGTTTTTACTATTGAGTGTTGTTCTTAGATCTGCCAGGCAGCTCTTATCTTGTGTTAGGGAGCTGTTATCTGGTTACCTTCCCATTGTTCTTTTATTTGGCTGCTGGGGGGGGGGGGGAAAGGGAGGGGGTGATATCACTCCAACTTGCAGTACAGCAGTAAAGAGTGATTGAAGTTTATCAGAGCACACATCACATGACATGGGGCAGCTGGGAAATTGACAAAATGTCTAGCCCTATGTCAGATTTCAAAATTGAATATAAAAAAATCTGTTTGCTCTTATGAGAAATGGATTTCAGTGCAGAATTCTGCGGGAGCAGCACTATTAACTGATTCATTTTGAAAAAAATTTTTTTCCCATGACAGTATCCCTTTAAGGCGCACTGCCTAGCCACAAGGGCAACTAAAGAACCACATCTCTGACAGTAAAGGGTTAAAATAATGATGCTGTAGTTTTCCAAGTAATTCTTTGCTGTACCATTTTATTACCACATCCAGCAACCAACCAATATTTCCCATAGGGCTGCAATAATGGAGCACATAAGTCTGATTTATGCTATGCTATGTAGTCATGGTGCACTGTATACATTATTTTATAACAATTCATTGCCGTACATTTTAGCAGCCGGCCAGTAACGGACATAGTTACAGCAGCATGGGATGTTTGGAAAGGCTTAATTAAAAAGTCTGAAGGAATTATCTTGACTCCTTTATTTGGGTACTGGCAGAATTAAGTCGAAATCGAATCCGATACACAAAGAATTCAAATGACTATTAGACGTTTAATTAAATGGGTTATAAACCTCTAGTGACCCTCCTAGGTTAACAAAATTTCAATTAACATGACACTTATATATGTGTGACTGCACTTTTAATAGGCAGGATAATGAATGTGCTCCAGTTTTGGGTCACATGGAACTATTTTAGTTGGCAGTTAATCACTTGATGGTGTTTTTTTTTGTGATGAAATGCCATTTTCACAAAACAAAAAGTATTTCCTCAACTTGCAATATCTCCATTTTATAGATTATACAGTTCATGTATATTGGTGCTTTTTCAGATTATTACAGTGAGGAGCAGAAGTCAGAATTGGTGGTGCTTTTCTTTTGATATGTATGGAAAGACTTTGTGAAAACAGGTAAGGGGTGGTACTATATGCGACAAAGCTACTAAAGTCCCATTGCTCCTGTAGTAATTCTGGGCAAAGTATTCAAAGTATTCATTAGAACAGACTACCTATTTAATCAACTGGAAAGCTATTAAAAAGCAACACAAAGATTAATTTAAGGGATGGGGAAAGGTCAATTTTCTCTGGTGCCAAATATGATTGGTGCTTCCTTGGCTAAGGAATTAAAGTGATATCACTGCTATCCAACTTATTTACATAATACATTTCTCCTATGGAATTTAACAGGGTTTTTCACAGAAATCAAGGCAGCCATGGTAGGAGTTCCTAGTATGCCAGGGCATCAGCAGTCACAAGGGATTTAGCCAGGGTCACAAGGAGTTGCCACAGGGACATCAAATAGGAACTCTAACGTGAGACCCTACATCAAAAGCTGAACATTTTTTCCTCCTTCTATAGTGGGCCAATTATGATACTATATGTTCAAGATGTCTTATTATAAAAAATAATTACATATAAAGAGATCTATGTAGCTCTTAGGCACTGTGGCTGCCATGAAAATGTCTTGAAGGACAACATCTGGACCATGGAGTTCCAGTTGGAGAGCCATGATTCATATTAGAAATGTCAAGCTTCTACTGAGCTTCAACTCCTATGACAACCTTCATTGGAAACCATATGATTAAGGAATCTAGTAGTATTAAGAAAAAGGCAAATGGACATTTAGAGTTTTTCTTGAGTTTTATTTTTCATTTCAACTGAAGAAGCCACTCGGATAAATGGTGAAACGTTTTCAAGAAATATCCAGTTGCCTTTGACTTAATTCTACTAGATACTGTATGTATATCATGACCTGGATAAATGAGGAATTTTATAGACTATAATTAAGGGTTTCATACTTGAAATGCGTCAGGCTTTTGGACCACAGTAGCCACCAATGTTTTTAGCGAACAAATAAAGCACTGATTTTAACTGTGGCTTTCCTCCCCTCCTCCTTTTTGTTTTGCTGGAGAAGTTTTACTTCTTAAGTTGAGGCCTCAATCTTTGTTCGTTGATCAGTGTCCCTTCTTTAGCCCCAAGCCTTAACCAGTACATCTTTTTTAATTGTAGACTTTTTTCCCCTTTAAAGTTCATCTGGGCATAGCTAGTGTTCCATAACGCTGGGAACAATGTGTAAATGCTATAAAGTACATTACAATAGCCAGCAATTTCTTCACTCCTTTCTTCTTCATAATAGTCATTTTATTCTTTCAAATTAATATTGTAGGACAAAGCACTAGAAATTACCTTCAAAATGAGTATGAATTAACTTGAAAACAGAGTCTGTCCCTGAAAGCTATAAAATGGCTTCTGTCAGCTACATTTAGGATGAATCATTTTATGGAGGCATTTTTACATGCACATCTCATATATAATTGTACATTTTAAAAGAAACGGCAGGTTACATTTTTTTTAAAAATAAAATAACCTAAACTGGCCACAACTGGGACGATTTTGGGATATTCAATTTATAGTTCTTATACTGTGATATTTGCCACATACGTGGTTAAATTGTCTTTAAATTACTCAGATCCAAGGTCATTGATAGGATGAGTCAGGAAACGTTCCATATTGACAAAGGATTTTACTTCATATTTAGAAAGTTTAGAAAGTTTACTTTCAATGAATCATTTTTGCCATATATTCCATGGGGATTGGCTGCACTGCAACATTTACATCTGCTGTTTCTTTTACATGAAGTGCCAGTTGAGCGGGGCTGAGAAGGGCCCCGTCTAGGGCAAAATCATGGGGGATGACGATGCACTTTTAAGGGGATTTTTTTTAAACCCTGGCTTGCATAGTCTTTAATAGTTTTCAATTTCATAAACTGCTTGTTTCAACCACCTTTTACACTCCCCATCTCCCTCTTGGCAGCTGCTAGCATAGGTAAACAGATGATTAGGGGTAATATGATGGATTTTGGCTGCTGCTGGCAAAGGTACATATTTGGGGGCAATATTGTGGATTTTTTCGCTGCTGCTGGCACAGGTACAGATTGGAGGCAATTTAAGGGTTTGGCTTCTGGCTCAGGTACATGGGGCAATATGGTGGCTGCTGGCACAAGTATAGAGATGTTTGGGGCAATATGATAGATTTTTTTGGCTGCTGCTGGCATAGATACAGATTAGGGGTAATATGATAGTTGCTGGCACAGGTATAGGGGACAATATGAATGGTAAGGTGGAAAAATGGTAATGCAGGACCAGGTGGGGGGGCAGGGCCGGAACTAGGGGTAGGCATAGTAGGGCGCAAAGCTGGGGTGGCGCCAGGCACGTACCTGCTCTGTCGCCCACCCCATTTTCCGGCCCTGTCTCTCTCCGACTGCCGTGGATATTTTTTCTTAATTGCGCTTTTGCGCATGCGCGTACGTAGTTTGGCGCATGCGTGCCATAGCGCAGTTTTGCGCATGCGCGCTATAGCGCCGTAATGTGCATGCGCACCACAGCACGCATTCAGCCGGCGCCGTGGCCAGCCAAGTTGCTTAGGGCGTCTGGCTGGGTTGGCCCGGCTCTGGGGGGGCACTGATTAAAACCCTTGCCTAGGGTGCCAAAATACCTTGGCCCGACCCTGCATGCCATGGTAATTGATTTTGCTAGAAGATTTGGGTTCTAAACCCACCTGTTTTGCCATTTGAAAACTGCTCCCCCTCCCAAAAAAATCTGACCCATAGTTCCTTATGCAACAACTGTACTGGTCTACTCAATACTGCCACTACTTTAGCTGTCTCTGTCCCAGAGGTACCAAACATTAACCGTACCAGAAGTAGTACCATCCATGAAATTGTTGCAAGGCCCATAATGAACCAAAGAGGAAATTAAAGAATCCCTAGTATATCATCTTGTACAAGATAAAATGAATACATGAATGCAGTGTGCGAGCTATATAATGCAAGTTGAAACAAAAAAGGGATAAATAAGAAGTAATTAGTGTAGGAGCTATTGATTACTTATCAGATATAGCACAAAGCATCAATGCAATCTGCCATCTCCTCTGCTTCAGCTGACTTTTCTGGAAAACCCAATATTTGCTTGCAGAAGAACATTGGATTTGACTAATAAAAAAGCTGATTGTTGCAAAAGATATGACCTTCTTAAAAGATTAGTAATGCCAACAAAAGAAAAAGAACTTGGCCATAGATACCCCATTTAGTGTATGTACAAGTATAAAAATATACTCATAGCCATTTTTTCTGGAATTATTTAGAACTTTAAAAAAAAACAAAAAAAAAAACAGATTGAGAATTCATTAATGGGTCACTGTCATGGGGCGGCACAATTGAATCTAACCAAAAGACGACTTTTTAAAAAAACTCTCAAAAAATGAAATGATGAGCTTGAATGTTGAAAATAAAACTCTCAAGGGTTTCAGAAGAGCTTTATAACTGTAGTGCTATTTTAATTATTACTTGAGTGTTCAATATATTTTGAAACTAAAAATCTGAGTTCAAATTTAACAAAAATCTTAATTAATTTTTTTTTTTGCTGCGATTTTTGCAAATGGCAGAAAAAAAAACCAAGGTCTGTAGCTGAGCTACCGACACTTCTCATTTCGGTTTCACTGTAATCTTGATGAATATTTTGTAATTACATTAGCCTTTTGGTTGGCTATATAGGCAAGGCTGTACTTCTATGTAGGTACCTCCCCTAAATATTCTGCCCAAAGCAATGGCCCACTGGTGCTTATATCTGAAA
>NC_054372.1:182112153-182119653 GCF_017654675.1 Xenopus laevis
AAAGAAATAAAGATATACATTGGATGCCCCTCCCTGCTTTTTTATAATAATGACATCATCAGAACTCTGTCAAAAATTTTTGTGCTGCCAAGATGGCACATGGTTGTTTCTTGGTAGGGATGCACCAAATCCATAATTTTGGATCTGGCCGAGCTCCCGAATCCTTCTTGAAAGATTCAATATGCAAATTAGGGTTCGGATTCGGTTCGGCCTGGCAGAAGGATTCGGCCGAATCCGAATCCTGCTGAAAAAGGCCGAATCCTGGCCGAATCCCGCACCGAATCCTGGATTCGGTGCGTCCCTATTTCTTGGCACATCTATTCTACAAGTAAGTTACAAAGTGCCCTTGAACCGCTTTATTTAGGGCATATGCTGCACACTAGTGCACCGATGGGCTTCATTTAGCTCCCATGGAGTTTGCCTTGTTAAATATAAAGGCATAATAAATTAATACTGATAAAAGAAAACTTTGAAAAATGTTGCAGACACAGAAAACATTTCACTCTACATTCAACAGTTTTTTCTTACCCCACTTCCACTATAATGTCATCAATATATCCTATGCAGGAAGCTAAACTGCTCCGATATTCTCTGCCATCTAAAGGGTTAACTATTTTCCATTATTTCTTTTCTCTGATACAAGTTGCAAGGAATAGAGAATAAATAAAGTCAAAGCATGGGGCATAATGCAGTAAGTACAATCTAGGCAGAGTAAATGGAAGCAGAGAAGGATTAAAATGTTTTCCAGGCAGGGCACAAGCACAGTCAGCAAATCAGACTTATCCCAATGCTAGTCTGATTGGATAATGTCAGGTTTATCTGTGCTGGACAAAAAGAAGCATCTGTCAACTGTAGCACATAGCAGATGGAGAACTCTTATCAGATTTTTCTAACCCTGCAATTCCTTTTTAATTTAGAAATTGAATTGATGTTTAGACATTAGAAAGCCTACTACGGTCTTTAGATTGTAGCCAAGACAATTTCAGGCTCTTGAAACAGGAGATTTTATGCAAGTATATTACAGTATGGTGTGTACTGTTCTCTTATAAGCAAAAAAACAAAGAAAGAAGTAGTAGGGAAAAAAACCCAACATGCATGATTGGCAGGATGCATTCCTCTAAAAAATTTATAGGGAAATTTTTGTATTCTACTGGTTTGTTCTATTTATTATGAACTAAAATAAAGCATAAAGTTATAAAAATATATATCTTTTCTATTCATAATTTTTTTCATTGAAATGTGATTCAAAATGATATAGTATAATATTATAGATAGGGGCAGAAAATTTAAGTGAATTTTCAGTACAAAAAGTTCAAATTTCGAAGTAATTTTTTGGATGCTTTAACCATCGAATAGGATACTACGACTTCGAATTTACTTCGACTTCGATTCGAAGTAAAAAAACTTTTGAATATTCGACCATTCGATAATCGAAGTACTGTCTCTTTAAAAAAACTTTGACTGCAAATACTTTACCAAATTAAACCTGCCAAATTGCTATGTTAGCCTATGGGGACCTTCTAGAAACTTTTTCTAAGTCTTTGCACATCAAATAAAAATCATTCGATCGTACGTTAAAATCGTTCGATTCGAATGATTTAATTGTTCGATCGAACGATTTTTATTCGATCGTAGGATTGCCAAATTTGGTGAAAAAACTCGAAGTTTTTCAATTCGATGGTCGAATTTCGAAGTTTTTTGTACTTCCAAATTCGACCCTTGATAAATCTGCGCCTTAATGTACTGAAATATCCTAATATTAAAAATCAATTTACCCAAGGTGCAAATATTTTTTAAGCCTTTTTTTCCACACAAGGGCAGAGACACACGCGAAGATTCAGGGAGATTTAGTCGCCCGCAACAAATCGCCTCTAATTGCGACTAATTTCCCTGAAATGCCTTCCTGACAGCTAGATTTGAAATCGTCTTTGGGGTGGCACTCGGAACGCTTCGTTTTCCGAAGTCGCCGGAGTCGCATCACGAGGAAACTTCGGAAAATGAAGTGTTCCGAGTGCCATCCTGTCGGCGATTTCGATTCTAGCCGGCGGGAAGGCTTTTCGGGCTCCAGCACCAAAGGAAAACTGGCTAGGAAATTAAGACCAAGAAGGTTCTTTGTCTTCTCCCCACAAATGTACATATTGATTTACAGAGAACTAAATTCTTATCACATCTGCACCAGGTTCAACAATATAGACTACAAGTAGGTTGATTGTATGTGTGTCTTCTTCCTGTTGTATTTTACTATCTTCCTTCAGATGTAATTTGATGCTTCAGATATCAGACATAAATGCTCATTTACCAATGCAAAATGCCAAATATATGTGCAAATATTGATCATTATGCTGAAAAACTCTACCTCGGCTTATACTCGGGTCAAGCGCAAAACGGTCACCGGCGGCTAAGAATAGTCACTGGCGTCTAAGAATAGTCGCAGGCGCCTAAGAATAGTCATCGGCGTCCAAGAATAGTCGACGGCGTCCAAGAATAGTCTCCAAGAATATTCGCTGGCGTCCAAGAATGGTCGCCGGTATCCAAAAATGAGACACGCTGGCACCTCCAATGGCAGCAGAAACCCTAAATTTTTTTATTGAAACTTACCAGAAGCTGCTGCATTTCTCACCCTAGGCTTATACTCGAGTCAATAAGCTTTCCCAGTTTTTGGAGGTAATTATACTTGAGTATATACGGTACGTCAAATCAACTGGACTTGTCATATTTCCTTTTTTCCAGTTGATTTGACTTTTTACTATAGATATACCACGACTAGTTATTGTCGAATCTGTGCCGTTCTGCTTCACAGAAAAATTTGCGAATTTACTGCAAAGTTCGTGAAAAGGCAACACATTTGCCAAACACATTGAAGTCAATGGGCATCAAAAGAATTCTGAGGCACGTCGGTTTTGACGCAAGCTTCAATTTTTATGCGTGACTATTTGGACTATTTGGTCCAAATGCATCAAAGTCAATGGGCTTCCAAATAATTTTGACGCTCAACAATTTTGATGCACGTCAATTTTTTTTTGATGCGGCGGAGGCAAATTGTCACCGCAGTTTTGGGAATTAATTTGCTTGCGGCAAAATGCAGAAATTCACAGCGAATTTGTGTCTGGTTAATTTATTCGCCCATCACTAACCATGACCTGGATGAATCAGAACCTTCACAGAAAGATTGGAAAGTCAATTCTTTGCATCAAATGTTCTCCAGTAAATCTTTATGCTTTTTACATATTTTATCAACAACTGTATGATCATTATCCTCCTATACAGCCGGTCGATATTCTACATTTTTTTAAAAAAAATTCTCTTGTCCCTTCCTTCTGCCTGGTTGTAAATCATAACCATAGTTCAGTAATGCCCGTCCTATCAAATTGCCACTTAGTAGCAATTAATTCATATTTAAAGGGGAACTATTTCAAAAATGAAAACTTAAAGGAAAACTATACCCCCCAAACAATGTAGGTCTCTATAAAAAGATATTGCATAAAACAGCTCATATGTAAAATCCTGCTTCATGTAAATAAACCATTTTCATAATAATATACTTTTCTAGTAGTATGTGCCATTGGGTAATCATAAATAGAAAATTGCCATTTTAAAAAATAAGGGCCGCCCCCTGAGATTGTAAGATTCACTGTACTCACATACAAACCACATGTAAGGTCACATGAGCCAATTAACAGACAGAGTTGTGTCTTTTGCTTCCTCACTTCTTCCTGTTACAGTTAGTGTTGTAGTATTTCTGGTCAGGTGATCTCTGAGGCAGCACAGATAGAGTCACCAAATGGTGGTTCAAGGCAAGAGATGTAAAAGGGCAATATTTACTTAAATATATATTCCAGTTTGGTAAGATTCTTTAACATGCCACTTAATATATGAACTATCTGTTGCTTAAGTGTTCATTTTGGGGGTATAGTTTTCCTTTAATATAAGATTGCTCATACTAAAATAAGAAAATTTCTAAATACAATCAATTAAATATGCTGCATCGTTTCTGAAATAATCAAGTTTATATTCACTATTCTCAGCATCTGTTTCTCTTCATTCTGTCTTCATGCAGCAGTTGGGTGTCAGATGAATGATCCAATATATTTTATGGGGGGGTCCCTTTCCTGGCAGATGTATTAGAGCTCACTAAAATAACTGATTCCAGTGCAAACAAAATCTAACAAAATAACTGCCTTTTGAACAAATTCTGCATGTAGAGAGACATGATGTCTGGTGATTTTAATAGAGTGAGCTCTAATAGATCTTCTAGGCAAAAGGAGCCCCCCTATAAGATATATTGGATCTAACTGTCAATGAATATCTGACACCCAACTGCTGCATGAAGACAGAGTGAGGAGAATCAGATGCTGAGAGAGGGATAGTAAAGATAAACTTGATTATTTCAGAAACTGTACAGAATTTTTAATTGACTGTATTAAGAAAGTTTCTTATTTCAATATGATGAAGCTTATATTAAATTTTCATTTTTGCAATAATTCCACTTTAATGTTGTTTCCAACACTCTTGGAATCCTAAAACTGGTCTTTTCATTCTATTCCTTACTTTTCTAGCAGATCTGTGTCCCACATACAACTGACATTTATTTAAACACAAATATTTACCATTTACAAACCGCATCCTCAGCTCTATAACAACTAAGGCGCTTAAACTGCAATTTACATTTCATATTACACTGGTTTGCTTTTGTCAAATGTTTCACGAGTAACAGTAATAGATATGGGATTATAATTTTGTGCCCCTGCAAAAAAAAAAAAAAGTATGGTGCTCGTTAAGTTTTATTACTTGTCACCCTCAGCTGTGTAATTCAATGTGTGTTAGTTCACCAGCTTGTATTTTTATAACATCGAGTATAGTCAGAACTAGACATACTTTATTTCCTGAACTTGTCAGGAGATGTCAGAATCCCAAGTAATCTGTTTTACTTATGTGCTGGAAGGAAAACGTACATAATAGGAAATGTATTCATCATACCAATATGAAATGCCAATCTGAAGGATCATTCTCCCAACCTGGCTTTATTTTAGGGGACTTTCATATAAAAATACGAACTTGACTTTATTAAATGCATTGTGGTATAACATGATTCAACTTGGTGTCAGCAAAAAGGGGCCCTCGTTCACCGTCCAAAACTACTTAGGAATCAACGTATTCTCTTCATCCTTAATTTCCTATGCAGGAAGTTGCTGAAGTCTTCTCCTAGACTGACACAGGTGGCTTCATTATTCCTGACTCGCTGAAACAAAAGCTGTGTCTGTTATATGAATATTATGGTCAATCACATCAGTTCCATATCTGTGGTCTCCGCCAAAGACAGACTGAATTTTTTTTGTATTTTTTGTCAGACAGAGATGATGTGGTGGGGGGAATATTTATTATTAAGTAACAATGGCTAGGCCCTTGTAGACACCTCACTTGAATTTAGATCTAAGTAATATATTTTAGAGTCCAGATTAGAATCTTATATATTTATTAAAACAATTATATTTTGCTTTTTAATGTGAACAATATGAGTGACTTTGGGCTGGATTCTAAGAGAGTAAACATAGTTTAAGTTAAAATAACTTAGAAATCAAATTATCCAGCTTCACATGATGGTTGTAATAGGAATTGCTCTATGATATTCCTAAAGGTGGCCATAGACACAAAGATCCGCTCATTTGGCGACATCGCCAAACGAGCGGATCTTTCCCCGATATGCCATTAACGAGCATGGCTATATGGGGGGTAATCTGATTGTTCGGCCGTATGACGGAATGATCTGATCACGATGTGCAATGGGCTCCGGCAGGATCGAAAGCTGTCGGCACTCTCCACACACGATCCAAAAATCGTACGAATCCTCGGTTCGTACGATAGGATCTGTGTGTCTATGGCCAGCTTTAGGTTCCGCAGTTTAGATAACTAGTGATGGGCAAATCTACAATGTGCAATGGGCTCCGACGGGATCAGTCGGGTCAAAATCAAACCTGTCCGATCGACCAAACGTCAATCTCCGCCGGACGAAAGCTGTCGAGACTCTCCACACACGATCCGAAAATCGTACGAATCCTCGGTTCGTACGATAGGATCTGTGTGTCTATGGCCAGCTTTAGGTTCCACAGTTTAGATAACTAGTGATGGGCAAATCTATGGAGCTTCACTTCAGCAAAAAATTGCCAATTTTATCGAAAAATTTGCAAATTCATTGAAAAATTCAGCGGAAAATTTAGCGAAATGCACTGAAGTCAATGGGCGTCAAAATAATCATGACACGGGACAATTTTTACATTTTATATGCGCAACTATTTTGTCCAAATGCATTAAAGTCAATGGGCGTCCGAATAATTTTGACATGCGCAATTTTTATGTGCATGACTATAAATTTTTTTCCTGTTCGCAAATGTATTCTCTGGCGGCAAAACTCGAAAATTCGCCTCAAATCCATGCCTGGCGAATTTATTCGCCCATCACTATAGATAACATTTACTTGTAGTTCTGTAACAGAACAGAGGTTCCCAGACTTATTATAAATTATATTATGATAAGGCCAGTCTGAAGGTCCATTAAGGTAAGATTTAACAGAAAGCAATTTGTGCTCAAGGTACTCTTGGAGCTTAGCAATATTTTTAGGTTCTTGTAACTTTGTAATGAGCTTAAGTGGACCCTTATCACACCAAATGTTGGGGGTGCTTAATTCCAACTTGTCAGAAATTAGGTCAAGGAGTCAATGAAAGAAATGGCCTCTCCGACATCTACCATGAAAGGGACCATAAAAAATGACTCTGAGAAGTCAGAGTCCCTGCAAAACCATTGATGCATTAAATTATGCTCCATGCAGTTTCCAATCAGAGTAAGTAGGGCACCTGCGCATGACCTGAAGCAGAGTTGCAATAAAGTGAAACTGTACTGCATATTTTCTCGAACTTTCTTAATAAGTTTGTTGAAGCTGCCTGTGAAGCAACCAGGTTATAACCCTTACAAATATTAGCAAGCATTAGTTCTCTATAACTGCTATTTCATAAGAAAGTTGGGAACAAAGCCCAAGTGATCTGCCATGTTGAGCTAAGCAATACAATTATGTTTTAACTCAAGCATGAAAGTGCTGCATACCAAAAATGCTTTAATTCTCAATGTTCCATAGCATAAGATTTCCCTTAATCTTTTAGCAGTTTTTTCTCTGGCCAGTAAGCCTTTGAGCACAAATTCTTCTACCCAGCGAGACCGAGAGCTGTGTAGGCGAGGGCTAACTGTGAATTTATTCAAGACATCAGATTTATGACCCCTTCTCGTTTTAAACAGACCATGAAATCCTTAAACCCTAGAAAACTTTGATTTAACATATCTCCTAAAAGATATTATTGCATTGTTATAACCAGCATTTTTTCTTATGGCATTCAAGGTTGCCTAGATATGGAGCAGGTCCATAATTTCCAGACAGGAATAACTGTGATCCGCTCACATGCAGGTATGTCTGCTGTCAATGAAAACTATAAATTACTATCTGCAGAAAATAAT